>NC_057813.1:430439660-430442308 GCF_018294505.1 Triticum aestivum | reverse complement strand
GAGTTTGAGTCTTTTTCGAGCATCAACTTCATTTGTGCAGAGCCTCTTCAGTCTTACGTAAATTATTTCAACCGGTGAATTCTCGTCTCGGTGGACATTCTTCATCTCTTCTTTCGGGTGATCATATTCTCTTCTTTCGATTAAGTGTTTTCCCTGCTCGTTCGCCTCTCGCCAGTTATCCTTCCGGAGTGCTCAAGACATCTCAGGAGATTCGTCTGTGTTCCAATTAATTCGAGGTTGTCACCTCATTCAAATATTTCAATCATTCCGGTGCATCATCTACCTCTTCAACAATCCTTTTCAACGGTGTTATCTCTTCAGTGGGCCCTAACCCACAGGTCTTTTCCCAGGATCTTACCTGACTCTTCTGATTTTCCCGGAGTTATTCTCAAATTCTTTTCAAGTGTGACGTAAGAATGGATTCCATCAGTCACATGCCTTTCAAGATCGATTTCAAATCATTTTCATTGTTGGTTCAAACCCTTTGTTTTCCATTCTACCGGAGAATCTCAGCAATTTTGGTGGTGTTTCTCGTCGTCATTCTCAGCCTTGAAGAACGAAGAAGAGTTCCTCTTAAATCTTGTCTATTCTCTCGAAGATTCGTGGTTCTAGCTTCTTGTTACCCTCTCGAATTATTCCGTCTATCGGAAGTCCCTTTTTCTCACCCATCCGGAGTTTGTCAGCAGTTGTTTTTCGAAGGCCATCGTTCTAGAAGAATTCCTTGTCCTCACATTTCAGCTATCGTTCTCTAATTATCCCGGTGCTTCGCTCAATTGTTCTTTAATCAGCTCATGATCTCTTTGTTCTTTTGTATCTAAATCCCATCAATCATATTGGTTCTTTTAATTCTTCCCAGTGATTCATCCTCTTTCGCCAGTCATTTCCAAATTCTAACGATGGTTCCTTCAGATTCCTTTTTCCTTTGTCATCATATTAATCCATTCGTTCTTTTCTATCCTACCGGTGGTTTATGAAGACCTTCTCAAGACTGCGATATGTCACTTCTCAATCCTTTTCAAGAAGAATAAGTAGTATGCAAAATCCATTGTTTGTCATCAGTTTAATTTGATGAAGGATAAGCATACAATAAATCTTATTCTTATTTTATCCAAGTGATTAATCCTTTCCTTCGGAGTTTGTTCTTGATGAATAAATTCTAGTTCCAAGTGTCTTCATCTTTTTTTTCCCGGAGTTCAATTTTTCCTCGGCCATTTCGTCGGAACCTCCATCTAAATAATCGCAAGGCTCATCTTTTTCTTTCTTCCTTCATTCTACCTCATCATCCTTTTGTCACCGGAGTTCTTCATGGTGGTTCTTCATGATTTAATTCATTTCTCAAGTGTTCATCAAGATTCTTGTTGGTCGAGTTCAAGTATCTTTTCCTCTTGCGTCTCGAAGTGTAATTAATTCTCCGCATTCTTTTGAATTGGAGTTTTGCATTTCTTCATTCTTCTCAGCTATTCAATCATTTCCGTTTGCGGCTGGGTATCACCTCATAATTTCTGAGATGTTATCCATAAGTCCACAACAAGTTTATTCTTTCGTTGTTGATTTTCTCAACAACTCCATTCAATCCTTCTTCTAAGTTCTTTTCGTTCAACTCTTCCAATTCTTTCTGGAGGTTTTGTGTCATGTCTTCATCAAGTATCATTCCATCCTCTCTAGTTCGTGTTCTATTCTTTCCTTGTTCAACCGGAGTGTTGTCTAAATCCTGTCAGTCTTATTCGTTTCTCATCTCGTTCTAACCGGAGTGGTTTCATAGTCTATCGTGTTTCCATGAGCATTTGATTCTCGCCATTCTCGTCGTTCCTCTCTTCTTCTCGAGTGCTCTCGATTCCTTGCTTCTTCTCTTGAGTTCTTGTTTCACCTCATCCCTTTTCCCTTCCGTCTCGGTCCTAAGATCTCGGGACGAGATCTCTTGTTAGTGGAGGAGTGTTGTAACGCCCCGGATCCGATGCGCCAGGTGTCCGCCAGTTATTCGACCGTCGTTGCCATGTAATTTGCTTGCGTGTTGCATTTTATCATGTCATCATGTGCATTTCATTTTGCATACGTGTTCATCTCATGCATTCGAGCATTTTCCCCGTTGTCCGTTTCGCAATCCGACACTCCTGTGCCCTCCGGCGTTCCCCTTCTTGCCTCTCTTCGTGTGCGGGTATTAAACTTTCTCGGAATGGCCCGAGTCTTGCCAAGCGGCCTTGGTATACCACCGGTAGACCGCCTGTCAAGTATCGTGCCATTTGGAGGTCTTTTGATACTCCAACGGTTAACCGGGTAACCGTAAAACCCCCCTTCTCTTTGCAGCCCAACACCCCCTCCAAACTGGCCCAAAACCCATCTAACTCCCCTCCATGCTCTCGGTCGTTCGATCACGATCGTGTGGGAGAAAACCGCTCCTCATTTGGACTCTCCTAGCTCCCTCTACCTATAAATATGTGTCCCTCCCGGAATTTTCACGCAGATGAACCCTAGCCCCTTCTCCACGGCGCCGCCGGACACGTCCATCCGCGCCGGACATGTTCGCCGGCCACGTCGCTTCGACCAATGGCGCCGCGCCACGTCATCGCCCGCGCCTCTCTCTCTCCTCCCCGCCGCCGGCCCGCGCGGCCCGCTGCAGGCCCGCGGGGCCCGGTCACCGCCGCCGCCCA
>NC_057813.1:430436693-430439190 GCF_018294505.1 Triticum aestivum | reverse complement strand
CGCCGCCCGTCGCTGGCACGGCCCCGCACCGCTGTCCGTCGTCCCCGACCGGCGCCGCCCTCCGGCGCCCGTCCTCCGGCCGTCGCGCCACCCCGTCTTCGTTGAGCTCCGGCCCCGCCTCGTTCTCCGCGCCAGATCTGGATCTGACGAGGTTGACTTTCCCCTCCCCGAAATATGCCTAAGTCCCCGAATCTGTGTAATTTTCATGCCATGTTCATCACATTGTATCTCTGCATCTGTAGCTCCGTTTCGTGCGTGTGATATGTCAAATTGTTCGTCTCAACGAGTAAATCATTTCATTACATTGCATCACATTAATTTGAGGTCATCTAGATGCTTGAATCATCGTTGTAAGAGTGCTTCATGATGTTGTCTGTTGTCTGTTAACAGAACAAGCTCTTTTATCATTTTTGCCATGATTGATGTGTGCATCCTATGAGGTTGATGTCTACATGTGTTTTGAACTATGCCATGTCTTCTTTAAATAGGTGCTTACCATGTATTTTTGTGATCAACGTGATGACTAGCACAAGCTTGCAAACTAAGCATTGTGATGTTGCTGTTTTAGTTCCTGTTCTGCTGTTATTTTGATGCCATGTAAACTTGATGCTATGGAGAGGTCCATGCATATTTTGAGATACTTCAGTAAGGGTGTTTTGAACATATGGTTATTGTCTATCCTTTCATGCCCTTTGTTGCAATTATGGAGTAGTCTAGCATGTCATTTTCGTGCTCTACTTTTGCTTCAAAATATTTCCTGGCAGATTGTTTACATGTTATTCAATTTTGCCAAGGTTGTTGCTAGTGTTCCATGCACCCTATGAACTTGCTATTGCCATGCTTAGCTTTACAAACATGTGTTCTTACTGTTGGGTGCCTTGCCATGCCATGTTTTTCTCTGTAGTGAGTTGCACAAGCCCATCTACATGCCTTCATAATTCTGTTTCTGCCATGTTCAAATCTGTATAATAACTTGCCATGTTTACGTGGGTGCCATCATATTTTCTAATCCTTTTTGGCTTATGGTCAGTAAAGGATTTTTGATCTATGCAATTAGTAGGTTCATGCCATGCCTTTGTTTGCCATGATAAGTTCCTGTAACATGTTGTTTGATAGCTCTAAACATTGCAACCTGATGTTATTTTCTGCAAAGCCTGAATTGTTATTACTTGCAATCTTACCATGTGTGTTTGAGCATGTTCTAGTGATTTCTGGAGATAGCTCAGTGTTCATGTTTTGTTATGCTTTACCTGTACATCATGCCCATGCCTTTTGTTATTATGTTGAGGTCCTGTAGCATGTTGTTTTGATGCTTGCAATATGCCTAGTTGCTGTTTTTGGCAGATTATTGTTATGACTTGTATAGTGCGTGTGTGTGTTGAACCGTTGCTCCGTTTTGAGTGTGCTCTATATGAAACTTGCTTAGGATTGCATGTAGCTTCATATTATCATGTTGCATCCTTGTTTTGAGGTGTTTGCTTGATGTTTGTATGCATTTTGCATCAATGCCATGTTTAACTTGTTTTGCTCATATCTTCTAGGCCGTAGCTCCGAACTAAATGAACTTTATATGTAACTTGACTAGAATCTCGTGTAGATCATCTTGGTGCATCTTAACTTGCTGTTTAACAATTTGAACATAAGGTTTATTCATATCTGGACCAATTTCGAAATATGCATATGAGGACTTACCGGAATTGTTATATGTTGTTCCCGGCCTCATTTAAACTTGCCTTGATGTGTTGCTCTTGTTTGCATCATCTCTTGCCATGAGTAGCCTCATCTAGATTTGTCATGCATCATGCTTGTTGTGCATCATGCCTTGTTCATGTGCGGTGTGTTTACTATGTTGTGTGCTTCTTTTTGATAGTTCCTGTTTCGTTGCGATCGTGAGGATTTGTTCGTCTACGCTTGGTTCGGCTTCATCCGTTCGTCTTCTTCATGGACTCGTTCTTCTTACTTGCGGGATTTCAGTCAAGATGAACGCTAACTTGGATCTCACTACTATCATTGCTATGCTAGTTGCTTCGTTCTATCGCTATGCTGCGTTACCTATCTTTTGCTCATCAAGCCTCCCATATTGCCATGAACCTCTAACCTTTGACACCTTTCCTATGCAAACCGTTGTTTGGCTATGTTACCGCTTTTGCTCAGCCCCTCTTATAGCGTTGCTAGTTGCAGGTGAAGTTGAAGATTGCTCCATGGTGGACAGGATTTTGGTTGGGATATCACAATATCTCTTATATTATTAATGCATCTATATACTTGGTAAAGGGTGGAAGACTCGGCCTTTTGCCTAGTGTTTTGTTCCACTCTTGCCGCCCTAGTTTCCGTCATACCGGTGTTATGTTCCCGGATTTTACGTTCCTTACGCGGTCGGGTGATTTATGGGACCCTCTTGACAGTTCGCTTTGAATAAAACTCCTCCAGCAAGGCCCAACCTTGGTTTTACCATTTGCCTCACCACCACCTATCCTTTTCCCTTGGGTCGGCCAAC